>NC_086323.1:50024547-50044547 GCF_036172605.1 Pelobates fuscus
ATCTGAACCCTTTACCCCAAAGTAGTTCTATCTTGTTTAAGGTCCTTGGTATTCACCTTTATCTCAGCCGCGAGGAGACTGCACCGAGGCTGGAAAAAGTGTGAGTAAATCCCCTTTGAAAATTAGTAAGGAGGGCCCTGAGACCACAAGTGCTATTGAATACTTAAAGTGTCAGGAATACAGGTTTGTGTATCTGACACTTTAGTGATCCTTTAAGCACCATTTCCTGCCATCCAACTGCAAAAGTGATAAAAAAAAAAAAAAAAGTTGTGTATACTACAAAAAGCAGAAACACTTAGTCTTTTACAGGCGTTACAACCAGCACCATCCATTCATAGCCTTAAGTAAAATAATTTAGGGTGGACACAAAGTTTTTAGCATGTCAAAACACTTTGGAGTTTATAATTTTTTTTTACACATGTGATATATTTACTTAAGGATGGGAAGTGGATAATTTGGCTTCCAGAATTATTGTACTAGGTTCTAAAATTATGTTGTCAAAATATAACTGCATATAAAGCGAACTAACATACAGAGGTACAATCCCCCCCCCCCCACCCCAGTTTAAATTTTGAAAAATCGGAGGTTAACGAATAACCCTATAAATGTTTGCCTAACGTATTTGCCACAACTAAAAAAAAAAAAATTGCATCTGAGTTACTGAATTTGCCTCATTATTAACCGTTTAGCAGATTGGATTTTTGAGAGGTAGATATACTTGCCCACAGACCTTTTCCCCAACATGTGCAGGGATTTTTCAATTATGGCTCAATACTGCAATCTCACTGTAAATCCTGAAAGTCACTAACCTTTGGCATCATCTGAGCCAGACGCCAAGAGTTTGGGGTCCATGAGGTTAAAATCGACACTCCAACATCGTTTTTCATGCTCCTTTATTTCCAGGTTACGGATCAATAAAACAAAAAAAGTTATAAGGCAAGAGTCTCAGTAGACATTACAAAAGCATTTGAAAAAAGAATGATACATGCATTGCTTAAATAAATACAACCAAATGCCTTTACATTTAGAGCTTTTGAATTTCTAAATAAAACAATCAAAATGCAGAATCAGTGAGCTATGAAGTCGTGCCTAGTACAAACCATTCAGCATGTAGTTAAAATTTCAATGACAAAATAGCCAAGCAGTGATTTTACATTAACTGAAGCATTTCCCAAACCAGCTACCATACCCTAAATGTTGCCATATTTATATTTGTAACAATGCTATGCTTAGCACATGAACTACAGCAGTAACTGTCCCAGTGAGTTCCAATGGAACAGAAAAATGTGCAAGTTGCCCCATATTGGAGTTGTGGATCTCATGCTGATTAGTGAGATACCAGCCATATTTCAGAGACAAAGCCCAAGAGAGGCCCAATACAAGTCTGGAGTTCTTGGATTCCTCTTGCAAATGTAATGTAAAATTAGAATCACTTCAAGAGTGGGATTGATCTATATGTTCAAGACAATTTCCACAGTGTAATGGCATAAACGAATATTAAAATGTTTAAGACACTCCGCCCCTGGAGTCACAAGCTCTTTACTAAAAATATTTTTTATCTCTGTGTGAGAGGTCCCTATTGCTTAAAATCCAATGCGACAACTTTAATAGATTGCCAAATTTGCAATCACAATCATATTTCAAACGTTATAAGGAACAGCATCAAGATTATGGTTTGCGTGTCAGCAGACATCTCCAAATGTAAAAATAAATAAATTTAAAAAAAAGCACACATTTAAAGACAAAATATTGGTTGTGTGTGAAGCTTTCATGTCAAACGCAATAGAGGTTTATCAGTTCACTGCACCAGCAACAACACACATTACAGACACAAAGATTACAGTAATTATTATGGAAAGAGTTTGATTACCTGATACACTTTAGACCTCTGCCCTGTGAAACCATCCCACAGGATGACCGTTCCTTCATAATCACTGCTTGCTAGGAGGTTCTTGTGGTAACTGCTCCAGCTAATACAGCTGCAGGAAGACAAAAAAACAAAACACAGAATGTATAAAAGCCATGAAAGAAAGATTCATTGTGGTCTACAATAAAATTTTACTTTAATGTGTTGCGCTTGATATATGCTTCTCTTAAACAGTCTCCATTCCTTAAATAAATAATTGAAAGCTCACTTCTTCAGGAAAGCGTATCAATTAAACTGAACAGCTTTTCATTCCTGCACCATGATTTCTTTCCTGCAACTGTCAAAAATAACCTACTAAGCCCTCCGTAAATACTTTTATAGCAAGTCTACCGTTACACTTTGTGTCACTATACCCCACTCCCTCTAGCATGTAAGCTCATTGAGCAGGGCCTCAACTCCTCTGTTACGGTGTGTCCAATTTGTCTGGTTATAATTACGTGTGTTAGTCCACCCAAAGTGCCTGGCTGTTACAGAGGAGACATTCAGGAATATGAAACAGTTGGCAGGAAAAAAAATAAAATAAAATATATATCTATGTACACAGATATAATATATAATACATCTCAAGTACACATAAAACAAAACAATGGGCTTAGTGTAACCAAACATACAGAATCTGAAAGGCGTACAAGCATGAGAGGACTGTGCAAAGTAAACATTCTTTAGGCCAAGATTTTAAAATACTGTCAAACTGCAACAATAATAATGCTGTAGCATGTCAACACAAAGAACTTTGAAATGTTATGTCAAGGTATTAGACATTTGACATTTTATTCTTTCACAGAATGTTAACACCTTTATAAGCAGACTTAGAATAGGCTGCTAGTAGAAATAAATTCATTTAAAAACATATTCGAGATTTACGGTCATCTAATCACGCAACAGTAAATGGAGGCGTAATTAACACAGGACTAGAATCCTGCACTTTCTTATGTAGAAATAGACATAATGGCCCCGAATAGAGAATTCAATGTTAGGTGTTTTAAGCAGCCTGGTGTTACAGGTTAGATAGCGTTGGAGGTTTAGCCTTTTACAATAAAATAAATAAAAAACAATAAAAATAAACTTCATTGTGCACCAACACAACTTAAAGAGACATCCATCACTTGAATGAATATATAGGTCCTGATGAAAGTTCAAAGGAGGAAGTGAAACGTATATGTGACAAAGGAACAACTTATTAAAACATATCCAGGAGTGCCGGTATCTTTCTACTTTATATCTACAAGTGTGACTTGGCATTCGTTATCTTTTGGCTGGAGGTTGGAGTGCAAAAGTTTATATATAATAAACTTTGACTAAGTTTAGAAACATTTCCCTGAAGTTTTCCCCAAACATAGACATGCGCACCAGAGCAGGGAATCCCCACGATGGTCGTAAGTGCGAGCCACCGTAAAACCAGTAGGTAGTAAAATGGGGACCACCTGTATTACATACTTTTCAGATTGTATTGTTTGGCACACCTCCCAACTAGGGTAGTTTCTTCCTTCTCTTGCCCACTACTCCCCTTACACAACCATCTCAATTTCAGGCTAATCCATTAATGTCTGAAACACAGCAGCATTATGAAGCAGTGGGAGAGAAAAATCTGACACTGCAGCCTGCTCTGGATGGATAAAAGTGATCAGACGCCCTCTTCTCTCGGCCGGTCAATATTGCAAGGTGAAGAGATCTTCCAACTGCACATGTGTGAATCTGTTGCGCAAGCTAATGCACTTTTCCAGCAGTCATAGGGATAGGACACCAGTTGGTTATGTCCCCCTCAAGTGGGTGTGGAAAGCATAGAGAAGTAGGTAAATATGCAAAAAATCTAAAAAAAACAAAACCAAAAAAAAAACAAACAAAAACATTTACATCCTTTCATGGCCTGCAGAGCGAGGCAACAATCTCATTCAAAGCTAAATCTTTCGAATGAGACAGTTGTCTCAAAGTGACACGTCCCATTAAAGAACCACTATAGTGCCAGGAAAACAAACTCATTTTACTGGCACTATAGTGCCCTGAGGGTGCCCCCACCCTCAGGGTCCCACTCCCGAAAGGCTGAAGGGGGAGGAAGGGTGTTAAACACTCACCTTTCTCCAGCGCCGGGCTCCCTCGGCGCTGGGGATTCTCCTCCTCCTCCTTCGTTCGTCATCGTCTGAATGCGCGCGCATTTAGTCAGTCCATAGGAAAGCATTCTCAATGCTTTCCTATGGACGCTGGCGTCTTCTTCTCACTTTGAAAATCACAGTGGGGAGCGCCTCTAGCGGCTGTCAATGAGAGCCACTAGAGGCTGGATTAACCCATGTGTAAACATAGTTTCTTTGAAACTGTTATGTTTACAGCAGGCAGGGCTAACCCTAGATGGACCTGGCACCCAGACCAATTAATTAAGCTGAAGTGGTCTGGGTGCCTATAGTGGTCCTTTAAGTGCATTTCATGTGCATTGCATTTTTGGTCTCATGTTCACTCTGTGGAAGCATTGTGGTTCTCTTGGTCAGAATTTTCAGGCTGGTCCAAACAAACAAAACATATTAAAAATTCATACCCTTAGGAGGTCTTTTTCCTAAAATATTCTTTCACCCACCCCCACAAAAATCCCAAAAGGCCATGACAGTGCTGCTTTAGGGCCTTAATAGGGGGACCTTCTCTGGAAATCACACCATCAAAAAAAGCTTTGAAAATTGCCTATTACTTCTGTTTACCTTTATTCATATGATTTTTTTTTCTCTAAACTTAAGACAGAGCTTATAATAAATGATGGATCTAGCAGTTTTCAAATATATGGGATAATTAAAGGAAATATTGAAACTCTTGGAAAGTGACTGTTTCCTTTGACAGCTGACTGAAAAATTTAAGTGAGGAAAGGGACTAGATCAGTTATATTATAAACAGAGTGGACAGTTAAATACCACTTTGTAAGTTATATTTCTCCCAAAATATTACCTCCTGAAAGGATGAAATGCAGACTGCAATTAAAATACGCAATGAATTGTGAGATATACAATTCCAGAAAATTGTCTCAAATACCCTTAAATCATCAATCTTACCTAATTTTGGAATTGCAGGTCATTTCATTCTCAGGATAGTGTATGTCCACTGCATCTTGGATAACTGTGCCATACTCATACACCTTTATCTTTTTGGTCACACCAGCAATGGCAAAGTAGTCACAGTCTCTATCGAACTCTATGCTGTAAGATTAAATAAAAAAAATAAAAAATTACAATCGATAACATACAAACATGTAAAGGCGTAAAAAGTGTATAAAAAAATAGCTAAATCCACTTAATGTGAAGCAAAATTGTACAGCTTTACGTGAACAAACTTTACTTTTATTTTTAAATTCTTTATTATTTTTTAAGTCTGGTAGCATAATAAGATACCATTGCTTGAAAACATGGCCATGCATCTAGGCAGTGTACTGTGTAAACTGCTCAATATAAAATGTTATCTATACAAAACTTTTTTTTTTTTTTTTTTATAAGAATTACACACTTTATAGAACATATTTATTAACCAAAAGGTGAGTTACATATAAAAAACAAACGACTCTTGTGGGAGCAGAACATGAGTCTTGGTGTGAAACACATGCACCACAGAGCAGGCATTTAATGGATGTCCAAGTGGGAGATTAAACATTTATACAGTCTACTGAATAAAATTAATGCTCCATGCAACAAAGCACATCAGAGTAAGCGACATGTTGAATTGCTCGATGATAATTTTATCATTGGCCTAGGAATATAAAGAAATATATGTTTTGCATGCTATGGTTATACCTGTAAAGCAGCACAAAAACAAGAAATATAATCACATTTCACAATCAAAAAATGATGGTAAGCCTTCAACTATATTCTGTTCCAGTCCAATAGTAATAGAGAGGCCACGATAGTCTATAAATCACAATTTGATTTCATACATTATTACTTGGATGGAAGTTTAAAAAATACACAAGTAAGCTGCTATCAATCCAAAATACAAACTGAATATGAACGATAAACTGTGTAAGTGGAAATCTAAATAAAATTTAAATGGATATTTAAGCTGAGTTTGCCCTGTTGATTGTAGTCATTTGACACGGTGTAACACATGCAAATGAAAGACAGGAGAAAAAAAAAAAAAGAAATTATATTATATTTAAAAAAACAAAACGCGCTTAAACCAGCTTTTGGTGTAATAGAACATATGAAGGTGGTCATTTGCCTTTGAGGTCTTGGGCACTCAACAAAAAAAAGAAAAGATCAATCCAGTCAAAAGATAGAAGACAAAGTATGGTGTACTTTGTCTTAGGTCATTTTCCTATGCTTGAAAGGGAAAAAAAAAAAAAAAGTGGAGCTACCTTTTGTCAAGCCTTAACCCCTTAAGGACCAAACTTCTGGAATAAAAGGGAATAATGACATGTCACACATGTCATGTGTCCTTAAGGGGTTAAAGGAGTCTTCTATAAGGGATCCTGCAGGATCCTCCGAACACACCAGTGTTTCACACTTGCGAATGAGTGAGAGTACAGCTTTGACGTCTGTTCCTGGCAGATGAAGAAGATGGCCATGCTTGCAAGGGACTGGTTGAGATAAGAAAAACCTATCTTACCTTGCACCCCACAGCAATTGGAATACAAGATATGCAAAGACCACAGAAAGTGAATGAGCAACTTTAAAATCAGTCTCGGTAAGTTCCAGTACACAGAAAACCATGAAATACCCTTTTTTTTCTTTTTCTTTAAGCCGTTCATAGTTGCACCTTGGTGAAACAGACTAGACCTTGAAGCGGCACTACTGCCCGAACACAAGTTTATTTTATTAAAACCACTATTTAGTTGTTACCAATTACGTGTGCTGTTATTAATTGCTTGTATAAATTTAATGTGAACATTTACAATCCTTATAGATGAGTTTTGTTCAGTCTTGCATTTTACGGCCACACCTAATGCTTTACAGCAGCACAGATTATCGCCGTTCAGCAGCTTGAAAGCTGTAGTAGGCATTTGTCTTGAGGATGACAATTCTTCACTCTCACATCTTCATTAATGAATGCCACAAATAAACGTGCAACTGTATTTGTATGGATGAAGCAACAAAAGAAAACTAAGCTGCAATCCTCACAAATCACAGCCCTACTCTGAAAGTCCAGGAACAGATAATACTGTATTTGCCTCTGGCACCCAATCCTGAAATTTTACAGCGGTAGAACCTAAATATAGTTGCCGGCACGTTAAAGTAGCAAAATCAATCTGTACAATGATAGACTCTTCTTTAGCCATCCATGCAACCCTGATGTTTTAAAGTTCCCTGAAGGTCAGCGCTTCATAATATAATTAACTGTTCGCTATTTTGCTGTGTCTTTATGTTTATGTAACACGTCCCCTCCTCCACTGCCCTCTCTGAAAGGCTCCATTAGCTTCCTATGACATATCATTGCAGTGAGGCTGATTTACTACAGGCTCAGTGTGTGAGGAAGAATAATGAAAGTAAACGAGGAGAAATGACAGAAGTGGAATTGCTCAAGACAGCTTGCTCCTGGATGGAAGAACAGAGAGGGTTGCATGTGCATGGGATTCTTTTGGTCATTACACAGGCCAAAATGAGTGACTAAATTGTTTGGATGGGGATATGAAAAATGATTGGCAGGTAATGGTGCTGTGCAGGGACAGACAGACCAAAACACACAAAAAAAAAAGAAACTAAAATCGTAACTATAAAATGTATAGGTTTTGCGATAAATATACAAGAAAGATTACCCGTAGGTAAGCAATGTTAAAAAGCTGACTTGTCATAAAGACGTGGGACGTTGTCTCCTCAGGGTACCACACAACATTATCCACTAAGTGCAATATAAGAAGATCTTATATCAGTATATTTTATTTACTCAGTTGACTGACCGTTAACTCAGTTTATATTTCCAATAAAAACAGCTCATTCTTTATTTCCTTATCTTAAAGACACTACGTAAGCCCATTCTATACAGTCTCTGACTCACACTCTTTTAGATGCTAGTATCCCTAGGCAGATTTATTAAAGTGAACAACCCAGCACAAAGCTCTCACATAGTACAGTAATCATTACTGAGAGGTTTTATTTATTTTTCCTCTTTATGGAATATTCTTTAAATCAAACCAAAAAGTGGGCCAACTGCATCCCAACAACCTTTTCAGTCATCACCTCAGTTCTAGCCAGGAGTGATTTCCCTCCCCCACTCCCAAATACCATACCAAGACTTCCATGCATTGGTAAACAAAGTGTCCCTGGGAGTACTAGATATGTGCCAACCCAAAAACATTAAGAACGAGCTTAATTCTGAGTAGCTGAGATGGATTAGCATTTGTAATATATGAGGAAAAATCCAATATAGAAGTTTGTGATAAATGAACAAACAGTCCTCAGATTTCTATAAACCGTATGGTCACATTTACCATCATTCAAGAAACACAAATGAAGCCACCAGCAAACTACAAGTAGCACATTATAGTCATTGTGACAGACTGCCTGGCACCCCGACTGGCTCTCCTAGCTCTCGTCCAGAACACAGCCGCCGCATCTTGGCTGATGTCTCAACATCGCTTCCCGCCATGAAACAGGGTCCTGGGTACAGCTTCAAGTGATTAAGCTTTCCTGCAGAGAGTATAGCTGATCCACTCAAACACTTGCCCAGAATGAGTGAAGAGTGAAAAGGAACCGCTTTATTATGGCCAAGATGCCTGCTTATATACAAAACCCCCAGCAGGGGGTCTCCATACAATACAATGCAATGCATGCCCCTCCCAAAGAGCTCTGTGCCTGGGAGATAATGGATTTCTAAGACCGGTAAGCTAATCATCTCCCAGGAACACAAAAACGATAAAAATATACAGTAACCCCATATAGCATACATCCCAAAATAGCCCTGATCTGAGGGCCCATGTTCTCCAAATAGTGTAGCAGTGTATGGGAAACACCACCGAGTTAAAGTTCTGACTGGCCAGCGTTGGTGCTTTGTCGGTCAACTTTCGGGAGCTCCCTCGGCCACAATACAGGGTGCTCCGCCTGGCTCTCAGGTAGCGTTTTTGTTCAACTTCGTCTCAGGCACCTTCCCTTCAAAAAGAGCTCACATGGTGGGCTGCAAAGTGTTTCAAAACCCTGTTAGGGAACCACGTGGTCACCTCATACCAAAAACAGTTCCATAACAGTCGCGACTAATTACCGCTGAGGTGACCAAGGACCCACAAAGTCATCATGCCGAAATTAGCTCCATAGCGTTCACAGCCAAGTACCGCTGAGGACCATTTGTGGGTTTGGTTCATGCGAACAGCCACCAGGGAGTTAGCGTTCGGTTCTATTCGAATGAAGGGAAAATGCCGAACCAGGGGAACCCAGGGAAAGCTGCTAATGGCGACTGGGCAACTCCCGGACAGGGTCTCAGACTTGGACTATAGTCGGTGGGCAGGAGGACAGCTTCCACACTCCTCTAGGAGTTCATGATAAACGTACAAGCAAAAGAGCATTTGTCAGAGTCATTAAAGATCAACTGCAGTCTTGAGTAATCCTTAGCTTTACTTTGTGGACTAATTATAGCCAATATTTTGATTACAGTTAAACAATCTGTATTAGAGCCGGCCATTCCTGGCAGTTGAAGACGCTACAACAAAAGTGATTTATCAGCTTCCTGCTGTAAAACTTCTCAGTATAACTACAACTATGTGGGATGAGAGGGAGGGTTATAATGGGTCGGTAGTATACTGAGCAAAAAAAACAAAACACACTGTGAAAAACAACCAGCATAGCAAAGTGTAATCTAACCTACATTTCTCACCAGTTACACCCTAGAACCTAGAATGCACAAGTCTGAAAAGATGTTTCATCTTCTAGCTATCCTCCATTAAAATCACATTCAGGTTGGTTGTTATTCTAACATTAGCTTTCATCCACAAAACACATCTGACACTATGTCAATGTAAGCATTAAGGTTACAATTATAACTTTATTAATGGTTTTATAACAATCTTTGTCTGCGATACGGCAGCTATTTGAATGCAACTGGAAATAAGATGGCAAGTATGACTGGTTAGTGACCAATAATTTGAATAAAGAAAAATTCAGGATTGTAGAGTTCAGTGATTAGAAAAAGTTCGAGGGGAGAAAAAAAAATCCATATGCTTTAGACATTTTCATTGCTAAAAATGTACCACAGCAGCTTGTTTTAGCGATTTCTGGAGGGATCGCTTTCTTTCCACAGCTGGTATGAAAGATGTAATTCTCAGTTCGCTTGCAGAAATCGCACACAGAGAAAAGCTTTTCAAAATTGAGAAGTGCTTAAGCCGTGAGATTCTACCTTAGAAATCCCTTAAGTGATATCTCGACTAGACAGGAATAAAGGCTTGTGGTGAAAGTTATTGACCCTGAACAGCGGACTTTGTATGCAGAGGTGACCCAGCACATACATGATTAATACAACTTTGTTGCCCAAGGCTGCTATCCCCTACAAAGTGAGATAGAGGTCTAACCTCCTGCAGAGATACTCTGTCTGCGACCTTGGATATGTCTGTTATGGTGTATTTTGGATACTAGAGAAAGGAGAAAAATACTGGAACTGTAGGTCATGGGTTCTGCATGGATGCACAAATTAAGCAAGCTAGAATATCCATTACTCTAGCTCATGTTTGTAAAACCTCATTTACAAACAAACCATACAAAACAAGCGCTGGATTAAAAAAAAAAGACTTATATTTACTATTAAAAAGCAAATTAGGGCAGCATATAGTAGATGTGTCAATGGATGGAAATAGGAAAAAAAATAAAGGAAAATTGGGGTGGGAGGGGAGGTCTCACAAAACCAAAAACAATTGCCAGAAGTAAATACATAAATAAAAACAGATACCATAATCCTAATACAAAACTTTAAATATTCTATATAATGAATATATATTAAAAACTTTGTGGAAAAAAACAAAGATCTATAAAATGTGAAAGGAACAAAATAACTTATGTAGTAGTGAGGCAATCACTTGCTAAACAGCTTTGAGGAATACAACTACAATCAACCAACCTCATCAAGTGGTTAGCTGAGCCTGATAAGAATTTGTATTCCAGTTTTTTATAGCAAGTCATTTTAGTGGACACAAAAATGAATACTTAAGAGAGGCTGGACAGACGTACAGAGTTTGTGCAGATTTTGGGGCATAAATATCAGCTACTGCACTCAAACGATGCCCAAAAAACACTATTCAGGGGCCCCTGGGCAAGTGGATTGATACTTTTCCTGACAATTTCTGTAGCTGAATGCCCGGACGAGCCTATTGTGGTCTACTGGGAGCGGAGCTGGGGAGAGGTGGACGATCTCCTCGCTCTAGAACTCGCAGCTGGGTCCTGCAGTACTCCTACCCTCCCCCCTTGGACCGGTGGGGGATATCACGGACCCCTCCAGATTGTAACCCGCCTTTGATGCAGCATATGAGTCCATATATGAGTCCATACTGACCTGCTCATTGGAATCCTAAGATGGCGACAACACGTCCCTCCGACCCCCAAGGCGTGAGCCTGATGCAGCAGATCTGCCATGACTAATGCTATTCGTGATGCGGCTTGACAAGACTTCCGCAGCGAGCAGATAGAAGAAACGCATGCCCGGAGGTGGTGAAGCCGGCTGAGAGCAAAATAAGCATATGAAGCCCCATCCTTTCCTACCTGGGCCGAGAGCCACCCGAAGATCGCCCACGAAGGCAGATGATGGCCCGCAGACAGCAGAGATTTTCACCCACACTCTCCGTCATCCTTTAGACTCTGGAAGTCACAAAGTCTGTGGTGAACATGTGCTAGTCCTCACACAGGCCTGGGACTGGAGAGGAATCCTGTCCCTGAGGAGACGAGACACTGCCACTTATAGGTATCGGCTGAGCTGGCCTTGTAAACATTGCCTGAGCCATATCAACTTCTACTGCTTGTGACTGCCACTTATCTGTTAAAAGTAATGCAACTCATTATTTCCTGTTTTTATTGTTCCTTTCTATATTTTTGCTGTGGTACTATGACTTACTGTCCTGGAGGTTCTACCCTCGTAATGAGAATTGACCTGCAGACCAATATTACATTCGCATACAAAATGTGTCTAGAGCATGTTTTACTAAGGTGTGCCCTGGGAATAGTGGGCCACGGCTATGTATACACTACTGAAGGCTTAGCATAGACTCATGGAATTTTAGCATATGCTTCTTGTAATCTAGCATTGTGAGTTCTCAGTATGAAGCCTGACTAGCATTCCCTAGCATGCACTGGGGTATTTTGGTTCAGCTAAGATATGTTTTCTCAGCTTGTTTACCTTCTCTCTCAAAAAAAAAAAAAAGGTGTTTATTTTCCCAACGCCACTATACTGTCTAAATATGTTTGACATGCGACTGCTTATGCTGTTGTGGTGTTGCAGCCATCTTTGTAAGACTAACTAAAAAAATAAAGATTGACAAAAAAAATAAAATAAAAGAGGCAGTTGTATCAAGGCAGTTGTATCAATGCAGTCTTAAAGTATGTATTTAGTTATTTGAATCCCTAAAGTGGAATAACACCACCTACCTCAAATTTAAGTTTTGGACATGATATTTTTCCTCAATGTTTCTCCGATAAGCCCTTGACTGGACAATAACTAGCACTAGCAAGGAAGTAAGTGCTTTCCTATGGGGAGATTCTAATGTGAGCGTGGCCTTTGCGTAGCATGCACATTAGATCTCCCCCACCAAGAAAGGATGAAGGCGGGCCCGAGCCAGCGACGAGGGGCATTAGCGCTGGACCCAGGTAAAGAACATAAGGGTAGCCACGAGGGAGGGGAACGTTAGTGCCAGGAACACAAGTTTGTTTAAAGGCAAAAAAAATCCCCAATCCTCCATCACTCATCTTTACAATTTACCATTATATCTTACCAGTGGATGACTGGTATTATAGAAGAATTGGTAAATACAGTATAATCAAGGGAATTGTATGGAAAGGGAGGAAAGTTAAATAGTATTCTGGAATAGGATTTTGTTAGTTTAGTTTTTCTTCCTCAGGAAATAAAAGTGCACACAGAATTTATGATTATGAATAAACTGTTTTGGTATCATACTGTGCATTTGGTAATAAATGCTCCCTCCCTCCATGTTTCTGTTAACTTTTGCTACATAAAGGATCGACATGCCTTGGAGCTTGCTTGTATATAATGTGGTCCATTCAGATCTTTGTCTTTATAGTTATGTTCTTTGATCACATGATAACAGCATGATGTCAATCAATAACGCTCCGTGTTCCCAATGTGGTCATGGATTCTTTCTGCAGAATTTATTCAGTTTATATTTATGTTCACGAGCTGTGTCTGTACACGATACAGGGTATTCTATATAATAAAGTCATAACTTTCATCTATAAAAGATGCAAAAGGCATTTATTTTTTTGCAGTCACAGTGTGGGGATTACAGTTATTTATGTGGTGATGGTGGTTACTTATTACATACTTAAGGCATGTGGTCACTTGATAAAGGACAATCAAATTGATATTAATGGTTAGGAATGATAGTTCGGAATGCAGCACTTGGACATATTAAGAACAAACTTTTCATCAATACTGTAAAACATAGAAGAATAAAATTGTAATTTATTTTTTTTCTGGGAATTAACTGTTAGGAGGGTAAGGTATCCACAGTGATGCCACAAGCACTTGTAAAGCACATTGGTGAGTAGTGCCCAGTCTTGATGAAAAGCGCCGCTCATGTATTTAAGGGGATAAGCTCTCAGTTTAGATTTGTCCAGGCTAGCTGCTGATTCTATAAACACATCTTTTTTTCCCCTTAATATTACATACATTAAGAAGTTCAGCTTTACAATTGGGCAGAAAACGCGGAATATAAAACAGTTAAGCTGTTGGATGTTTTCTTGAATGGAAATTTTACCTTGCTAACATACTATGCGAGTCAGCAGATGTGGGTGGAAAACTGCTGCCTTGGTGTGTATGTGTATATAGATGATGGATTCTGCTGTCGCATTCAAGAGCAATTTTGTTAACATGGGCAAACAGTGCCACCTTGTGTTCATTTACTGATCTTAAAATAAATCCAAAGTCATCTTCACAGTTCAATTGAGAAAGAGGCCCTGTCATCAGACCATACATTTAGAGTACTTAATTAAGCCAGAAACTTTAATGAAGTTCCAACAGAAAATGTGACTATTTCGTAAAGAGACACTAAAGCCACCCAGGCCACTTCATCAAACAAAGTCTTGGAATCAAAAGCTGCTGATAGCAGCATCTGATTGGAGGAGCACGACATTTGGCTGCACATACCTAATTCCAATTCATTGGTTTAAAAGGACCACCAAAGTCACCCAGACCCCTTTATCGCAATTAAAAATGGTCAGGGTGCAGTGGTCCTGTTATTTTAAGCCTACAGTGTTTAATATATACGTTCAAAAACACATCTTGTAGCGGTCTTCCTGAGTTCTCTCCTTCAGAACAGAGTGAAACTTGGCGCTTGAATCAAACGTGGCTCAATGCAGCATCTGATTGGAGGAGCATTTGGTTGCGCATGCCTAGTTCCGATATATTGTAATTGGATTGGAGGAGATTGCAGGAGTTATCAGCATAGATACTGACATCACCGGAGGGGAGGCTACTTTGAGCTGCTTCTCAATAATAAAAACATTTAAAATTACCTATAATCTGTGTTAAATCTTTTTCATGAGATACTCACTTTTCTTTTATATTAAAAATGTAGCAAACCAGTTCTAACAAAGCAAAACCATGACAAAGATTCCAATTGAGGAGGAATAGAAACATTGTTTCATATCTCCTCTTCTCAGTTTGCTTTCTTTTCACTGACTGCCAGATGGAAAGTACAGAGCTTATAACAATGACAGGGAGCAAAGATTAAAAAGTCCAGTCGCAGGACAAAGAGGTGTGGATTTCTACATTTAAATTCTGTTTTTATTAAATCTCACAAAGAGTATGTGTATATAGATATATTTAAATCTCACAAAGAGTGTAAGTGTGTATATAGATATATATATACACACACACACACACACACACACACTCTGAGATTTAATAGAAACAGAATTTAAATGTAGAAATATCTATATATAGAGAGAGATTTCTACATTTAAATCTCTCAGAGTGTGTGTATATATATCTATATACACACACTTACACTCTTTGTGAGATTTAAATACATCTATATACACATACTCTTTGTGAGATTTAATAAAAACAGAATTTAAATGTAGAAATCCACACCTCTTTGTCCTGCGACTGGACTTTTTAATCTTTGCTCCCTGTCATTGTTATAAGTTCTGTTCTTTCCATCTGGCAGTCAGTGAAAAGAAAGCAAACTGAGAAGAGGAGATATGAAACAATGTTTCTATTCCTCCTCAATTGGAATCTTTGTCATGGTTTTGCTTTGTTAGAACTGGTTTGCTACATTTTAATATAAAAGCAAAGTATATATATATATATATATATATATATATATATATATATATATATATATATATATATATATATATATATATATATATATATATATATACATACACATACACATACACACACACACACACACACACACAGTCAACATTATATTAAAAAGCCTGTGATGTGTCACTTCCCCTTAAAAATAGAACTATTAAAGGACAACTTTCACCTCAAAACTATTTTTAATATAGTAACGTTTTCATGAAGAAATTTTAAACTCAACCCTACCTTTAGTATGTGACAGGGTCCTTAAAGCGGCACTGTCATGCCGAACTTACCTTTCCTCAATCTCTTCCTCTTCTACCCCTCTCTCAGGATCTGTTCTTCTTTTCTTCCTGTCTCCTTTAGTTTTCTTTAAAACCATAAGACAAAGTAGGGACTCTTTGTCTTATGGGATTCCTCCGCTTGACCAGCTCTGACCAGCGGAGGAGCAAAGTGTGCTTCATTTCCGCTGGTCAGAGCAATTTTCCTATGATCCCTAGCTTTCCTCCCTGTTCCCACAATGCTTCCTGTCAGTATTGCCAAACGTCCTGTCACTTAGACAGAACGCCGGCAAAACTTCCGAATTGCATCCTAACAGAATTCTCCATTGGTGTTAGGATGCAATTCGGTACTTTGTTTGTATCGGAATTTCATTCTAATGAATGAAACTCCGATCCTATTCATTGCCGCGGCTGCATCTTGCAGCCGCTTAGTAGATAACTCCCTAATTCCCACGGTATCAGGGAGCTATCTACTAAAAGGCTGAAAGACCTGAATTGGTCTTTCAGCCAACTTTACTAATACTAAGTAAAGATTACTTAGTATTAGTAAATAATATGCCCCTACTCGCTATACCGCGAGTAGGGGCATGTCTAGTAAGCAGTGAGCAGCCTGTGGCTGCTCACTGTAAAAAAAAACAATAAACACCCCCCCTCCCCTGCGCGGGGTTAAAGATGGGGGGGGGGACCTACTGCCCCCCCCCCCGGCCCCCACCCCTGCGCGGTGGGTGGGGGCCCTAATAAAACAATACGGGGGGGGGGGGACCTACTGTCCTCCCCCCCGGCCCCCACCCCTGCGCGGTGGGTGGGGGCCCTAATAAAACAATAAGGGGGGGGGGACCTACTGTCCTCCCCCCCGGCCCCCACCCCTGAGCGGTGGGTGGGGGCCCTAATAAAACAATAAGGGGGGGGACCTATTGTCCTCCCCCCCGGCCCCCACCCCTGAGCGGTGGGTGGGGGCCCTAATAAAACAATAAGGGGGGGGACCTACTGTCCTCCCCCCCGGCCCCCACCCCTGCGCGGTGGGTGGGGGCCCTAATAAAACAATAAGGGGGGGGGACCTATTGTCCTCCCCCCCTGGCCCCCACCCCTGCGCGGTGGGTGGGGGCCCTAATAAAAACAATAAGGGGGGGGGACCTACTGTCCTCCCCCCCGGCCCCCACCCCTGAGCGGTGGGTGGGGGCCCTAATAAAACAATAAGGGGGGGGGGACCTACTGTCCTCCCCCCCTAGCCCCCACCCCTGCGCGGTGGGTGGGGGCCCTAAATGAACCCCCCCCCCCCATCAAGGTGACTAGGGGTCCCAAGCCCCTAGTCACCCCCCACCCAAAACATTCTATCCCCTACCTACCCCCCTCACCCTAAAAATAGTGAGGGGGGGATAAAATAACTAACCTGTAAAAAAAAAAAATTAAACTTGCCATTTGACGTCTTCTCTTTTCTAAATTCTTCTTACTTCAGCCCCCCAAAAGGCCAAATAAAAATCCATAAACCCGTCGCACTTTAAAAAAAAAAAAAAAAAAACGAGCGCAAACAAAAATTAATCCATCTTCACCCATGGAGGGCACGCCGCGTACTGAGCTCCGCAGGGCGGGTCAAGGCTTATAAAGCCTTGCCCCGCCCTGCAATTAGGCTTAGAACACAATGATTGGTTGGTTTAAGCCAATCAGAGTGCTCTGTGTCATTTTACACAGCGTGGGAAAATTCAAAAGAACTTTCCCACGCTGTGTAAAATGACAGATCACTGTGATTGGATGGTTTTCAAGCCATCCAATCACAGTGCTCTGTGTCATTTTACAAGCGTGGGAAAATTCCAAAGAACTTTCCCACGCTTGTAAAATGACACAGAGCACTGTGATTGGATGGATTTCAAACCATCCAATCACAGTGCTCTGTGTCATTTTACACAGCGTGGGAAAGTTCAATTTTCCCACGCTGTGTAAAATGACACAGAGCACTGTGATTGGATGGCTTGAAATCCATCCAATCACACTGCTCTGTGTCATTTTACAAACGTGGGAAAGTTCTTTGGAATTTTCCCACGCTTGTAAAATGACACAGAGCACTGTGATTGGATGGCTTGAAAACCATCCAATCACAGTGATCTGTCATTTTACACAGCGTGGGAAAGTTCTTTTGAATTTTCCCACGCTGTGTAAAATGACACAGAGCACTCTGATTGGTTTAAACCAACCAATCATTGTGTTCTAAGCCTAATTGCAGGGCGGGGCAAGGCTTTATAAGCCTTGACCGCCCTGCGGAGCTCAGTACGCGGCGTGCCCTCCATGGGTGAAGATGGATTAATTTTTGTTTGCGCTCGGTTTTTTTTTTTTTTTTTTTTTTAAAGTGCGACGGGTTTATGGATTTTTATTTGGCCTTTTGGGGGGCTGAAGTAAGAAGAATTTAGAAAAAAGAAGTCGTCAAATGGTAAGTTTAATTTTTTTTTTTTTACAGGTTAGTTATTTTATTCCCCCCTCACTATTTTTAGGGTGAGGGGGGTAGGTAGGGGATAGAATGTTTTGGGTGGGGGGTGACTAGGGGCTTGGGACCCCTAGTCACCTTGATGGGGGGGGGGGTTCATTTAGGGCCCCCACCCACCGCGCAGGGGTGGGGGCTAGGGGGGGAGGACAGTAGGTCCCCCCCCCTTATTGTTTTATTAGGGCCCCCACCCACCGCTCAGGGGTGGGGGCCGGGGGGGAGGACAGTAGGTCCCCCCCCCTTATTGTTTTTATTAGGGCCCCCACCCACCGCGCAGGGGTGGGGGCTAGGGGGGGAGGACAGTAGGTCCCCCCCCCCTTATTGTTTTATTAGGGCCCCCACCCACCGCTCAGGGGTGGGGGCCGGGGGGGAGGACAGTAGGTCCCCCCCCCCTTATTGTTTTTATTAGGGCCCCCACCCACCGCGCAGGGGTGGGGGCCAGGGGGGGAGGACAATAGGTCCCCCCCCCTTATTGTTTTATTAGGGCCCCCACCCACCGCTCAGGGGTGGGGGCGGGGGGGGAGGACAGTAGGTCCCCCCCCTTATTGTTTTTATTAGGGCCCCCACCCACCGCGCAGGGGTGGGGGCCGGGGGGGAGGACAGTAGGTCCCCCCCCTTATTGTTTTATTAGGGCCCCCACCCACCGCGCAGGGGTGGGGGCCAGGGGGGGAGGACAATAGGTCCCCCCCCCCTTATTGTTTTATTAGGGCCCCCACCCACCGCGCAGGGGTGGGGGCCAGGGGGGGAGGACAGTAGGTCCCCCCCCTTATTGTTTTATTAGGGCCCCCACCCACCGCGCAGGGGTGGGGGCCAGGGGGGGAGGACAATAGGTCCCCCCCCCCCTTATTGTTTTATTAGGGCCCCCACCCACCGCGCAGGGGTGGGGGCCAGGGGGGGAGGACAATAGCCCCCCCCCTTATTGTTTTATTAGGGCCCCCACCCACCGCGCAGGGGTGGGGGCCAGGGGGGGAGGACAATAGGTCCCCCCCCTTATTGTTTTTATTAGGGCCCCCACCCACCGCTCAGGGGTGGGGGCCGGGGGGGAGGACAGAAGGTCCCCCCCCCCTTATTGTTTTATTAGGGCCCCCACCCACCGCGCAGGGGTGGGGGCCGGGGGGGGACAGTAGGTCCCCCCCTTATTACCATTTTTTTTTTTTTTTACAGTGAGCAGCCACAGGCTGCTCACTGTTTAGTGGACATGCCCCTACTCGCGGTATAGCGAGTAGGGGCATTGGGGAGATTTTAATCTCCCTTGTGCTATTATGGGGGTCATATTGACCCCCATAGAGTGAGGAGGGGACCTGGGGGGCTTATGAAGTGGTGGGGAGCACTGCTCCCTGCCGCTTCTATAGTTACATATTACAAGGAGGGAGCTGCACGCCGGTAGCTCCCTCCTTGTAATAAACTGAACGAACAAACTAACACTCATACACAGTGTTCGTTTGTTCGTCTGATTTTTTCTATTCATTCATTCGTCTGTCTGATGAATGAATGAATAGGTGAAATTCCCGTTCGCATGTCCAGGTGTTTCACTGGGCATGTGCGGGAATCTCACAGTCTGTGTAGTGTGGGTAGATGACGTGTCCCACAGGGACTTCACCTACCCACACAAAGATGGCGGCGCCCTGAATAAAGATCGGGGCAGAAGATAAAGAATTAAAAAGAGGTAATGTGGGGGGCTTAGGGGCATTTGGGGGTGACTAGGGGGTCGATTGGATGTAGTGGAGGCGGGAGGGGGGTTAAAAAAAAAACGGGATTCGGCATGACAGTGCCGCTTTAAGCCATGTACCAGTCCAGCATCATCTGATCAAACATGCATGTAGGTATATGGCTGAAGGATCAATTCCTATACTGAAAGGTAAAGTTGACTTTTTTTACATAATGATGGAAGGAGGTCTAT